>NC_136294.1:1787702-1800202 GCF_964198595.1 Lampetra fluviatilis
AGGCACGACGACAAAGATCCCCACGCAGGCCATATACCCTCCACGCGGGCGCTGGGGAGAGTGCTGTGAGCGAACACCGCCGAACGCCGACAGCGCACAATGGGGTGGCGTGTCAAGGGACCACGCCTCGACACCTTTGTGACGTGTACACAATCGAACTCGGTGCCCATTTCAGGGGAGGCCCAGGACCGGTTCGAGATAATTCGTCACCGATGTTGTGCAATGAGCGGGAATGAATCGACCTCGGCTCGTCGGATTCGTAGCACAGCGCGCTAACCAAGACACTACCACACCCCACACCTTAGACAAAGCCACCCACCCCTATGAAGGCTGGCACGGCACACGAGGGGAAGGGTGGCCAGCACCACGCCCGGCCGCCTTTGTTTCCCCAGTGGCGATGTTTGCACACCGCACCAGGTACTCAATTGAAGCTGAGTCGACCTCGGGGAGGCCCCCTTGTCGGCTCAAATAATCGTCACTGGTGTAGCGACCTCGTAGCGCAGTGTGCTGACCGCTACACTACCGCTCCCCACACTCACACACACGCACACACGTACACGCGCGCACGTGCACACGTAAAGTGTACGCGCTCGTTCCGAACGACCCCGAGTTTTGTTTTGGAAAGGTTCCAACGCTCGTAGCCAAAAAAATATCACGGCGTTTCTGCAACCTAGAGACGGAGAGAGCCGCGCAGTGCATTGGGGAGGAGAGGGTGGAAGTGTGGAATCACTCAAGCAGAGACAGCAGGAGGAGGGAGGTGGGAGGATGAGGAGGGGAATGAGGAGGGTTAGGATGAGGAGGAGGAGGTGCGTGTGCGGTGTGGTGGAATGAACGTCGGCTTGGAGCTGTCACGGTTGGCACACAGGAAGGAAAGTTGAACCTGGGGGTTTGAGCGTGACACTTGATTTACAATTACGATGTAAACGCAGCCGGACCAACGGCGCGCGTGTCGAGCGTATGGAATGGTGATGTTACCCGGGCGATACGAATGCAAACGCTTCGAGGATATTGCTCATCTCGATGGGTGACGAACCTTCGATGGATTGCATTGCTGCTGCTGATGTTGTTGCTGATGTTGTTGTTGTTGTGGATGTTGTTGTACTGTAACTTCTCAATGCTGGTGCAAAGCCCCCCCCCAACCGCCCCCCCACCCCCTTCAATGTTTCTGATGTATTCCATTCCTAAGTGGCTGCAGGAACAAACTGGCAAAATGTTTAAAATTACCGTCAAATTACTTTAATTGGGTAAAACAAAGGAAGAGACATTGCCCCTTATTAGCTGACGTGGAACGCAGCGCCGTAGCAGCAGCAGCCGCGCGCGATACGAACGGCGCGAAGAGGGAACGCACTGCAAGCCACCAGCAGTCATCGCCGAGCGAAGGGTGAGCCACAAATCCTCGGGGGCTGTGGGGCACGAAACGTCGACTTGCGGGAGAACTCGTCCCAAAACCCCGGCTCGAGCGAGCCTCGCCGGGACGTGCGTCCCTCCGACTCGACCTTACACGACCCTTCCGCTGGACGCGGGGGAGGTTGGTGGGTGGTGGTGGTTGTGGTGGTTGTGGTGGTGGTTGTGGTGGTGGTGGTTGTGGTGGTGGTGGGGCGAGCGGACGGGCGTGGCGGGCGAGGCGCTGGGCGTGGTGCGTCTCCGTTGAGCCCTCCGGGAAGGGATCACGGTGGGGATATAATAATAATAATAATTAATCAAAATACCGGAGACCCTTCCCCGTGAAGCCTAGGCGCGGATGCATGTCGAACTTCTTTCGCACCGTACGTAGGCAACCGTGGCAATCGGAGGTGCGGGGGAAGGGCACCGAACTAAACACAACAAAGAAGTGAGTTTCCAATCGAGATTGTTTAAAAGTGCATTATAGCTCCTGCGGCGTCCTAACATCGGAACGGAAGAGCGTTCCGCACGAAGGAATTGGGGGGAAAGTGCCGTTCGCGAGGGCCTATTGAGGTCGCCACGGCGCGCGAGCGGGAGGCGAGGCAGCCGTCACCCCCACCACGCCCGGGCCGCGTTTGTCTCCACGTTGCCGATGTTTCACGCACCGCGTGCGCGGCACTCGTTCAGGGGTGAGTTGACTAAAATGGTCAGAAACCGCTCGCCGCTGATGTTAGCCCTGGTCGTGCATCGACCGTAAAGTTATACGCTCATTGCGCAATGTAACGAACAACAACACTGCCAGCGCATATACTGTTACGCACACATATTTCCGCACACTCACACCGTACACAAAGATCCCCCGTATAGCCTTAACAGACTGTTGTGGCAAGTGCTGTTAGCGAGCATCTATGATGGTGGCCAGAACCACGCCCGACCGCCTTTGTCTCCGTCGTGGCGATGTGAACACACCGCACCAGGTACTCATTTGAGGTTCAGTCGACATAGGGGAGGCCCAGGACCGGTTCGGACAATCGTCGCTGGTGTTGGCCGTGAGCGAGAATCGAACTCAGGTCGCCGGGTTCGTAGCTATTAGAATAATAATCGATTAGCTTATTATTCAGAGGCGACCTGGCCAACGAATGACGGCTCTACAAAGCGGCTTATCGTGTGGACATTCATCGCAGCAAAATAATCCAAGTGCATGAGTCATTTATTCATTCAATTAGACGCGAACGCCCCTTGCTCAGACAGGCGAGACACTGATGAGATTAGTTGTCCATAACAGAGGTTGTTTTGGGTTAAATCGCGTGTTCTGTTTACGTGACAACCCTTACTAATTGGCTGCATCGGGTGGTGGCGGGTTTAACGACACATTTATATATTTACACGATCTAACCCAAAAAAACTGTATTATGGATATTGGTCGCGAAAGCCGACGTGTTAAACTGAGATGTTTATTTTTTTTATTTCAACGAAAGCGACCTGGGTAGGAGTGAAAGAAACGTAACCAACTTCAAAGGCGACTTCCTGCCTCGTCGAACACGTGACGGCACTCACCTCGTGCGCACAGTCCTCAGTGAGCCTCTGGTGGAAATTCCACATTGCCGGTGGCCGTGGTGGGTGAGTCTCTCCATCGACCACAAGACGCTTCTAACTCAACGTGCAGGCTAATCAAGAAAAACAAACGCACAAACAAACTGGCGACTGGACCGCGGCATCAGCTGTCGTGAGCGATGGCCGGAGCCCCCCGTTCTTTGACAAATCGCTTTCGCCAGCACACGGCAGAGCTTCTCGGGCAGCTTCAAGCCCCGACGGCGGGGGGAGGGGTGGCGCAGCGGTTAGCGCACCGCGCCGAACGGGGACCCCGGCGTGCCGAGTTCGATTCGGGCGACTTCGGTGACATCAGAACCGGTTCTGCGCCTTCCACCCCCACCCACCCGTTCACCACCACTCGACAACTCTCGCACTAAACCGGTGTGGTGAAGTGTGGTCAAACTAAACCCCCACGACAGACACACAGCATGGGGAGGTCATTCATCCAGCAGTGGATTGACACAGCTGTGGATATTATTATTTAATTTCAAAAAATGTGGGTTGTTGGACGAATTGCTGTGATGGCGTCGTCAATGTATGTGTGTATGTTGAACTTCTTTTGCACCGTACGTAGCCAATCGCGATAGTGAGACTGGCAGGTCACCCACCCACACAGACGCTTGGAGAGGTTACAGGAGGCACGGAATTCGCACAGCTCCAGTTTGAGTTCCTTTATCCTCTCGTTAATTAGACATGAGTATGAGTACACACTAATCCCCCTTTAGGCAACACAATGCAACGTGGGTTCATAGAGCGATCAAATATGACCGCATCTCAAGACGCTGAACAGAAGGCAGCGGGAATAATGATCCTATCGAGAGAGAGAGATGCAGTTGGTTAGAGGCAGTGGTCGAAACTTCTGGCATCGGGCTCATCAGGGCGTCGACAGCACGGACGACTGGGGGGGGGGCAGAGGGGGTTACGGAATGAATAGGGGGGGGGCAGAAGAGAGAGAGAGAGAGCAGCATCCAGCTGAGCTCAGGCTGACTCGGGGCTTCGATCAAAGGTAGAAGGTAGACGAAGTGTCGTTATTGTGTTGACCTCTTCCAGTTCATCTCAAGAATGTGATTTATTATTTGTAAACATTCATCTCGCCCCCCCTCCGACCCCACCTCCCCCCGCAGCTAATTTCACAGCACAGCAATATAAATCAGCGGACTCGCGGCCGATACATAAATAAGTTGTCGCGACAACGAACTTAACGGAGAACGGTCCGCCCAGCACCGGCGAACTGACGGTAAATCAACGGAGGGCTCGACAATATTATCTCAGCGAGTTCTAAGAAACCTTGAAACGTAACACTCCTCCGCACGCGAGGGAGGCACGGGCCTCTCTCGCTCGGAAGAATCCACGCAACGGAGAGTCGGGTGGCCAGGGTGGCCAGGGTGGCACACCGGAGGTCAGAACGCCGAGTTGGCGTCTCCGAAATCCATGGGTTCGAGTCCAGGTCTCGGCCGCCCGTGATGAAAGCGGGTTCTCAAGTGAAGTGAGTGAATTGTCTCAGCTCGGTCACAAATTAGTTTACAGAGACCCATAGACTCACACAGAGACCCATAGACTCACACAGAGACACATAGACTCACATAGAGACCCATAGACTCATATAGAGACTCATAGACTCACACAGAGACCCATAGACTCACACAGAGACACGTAGACTCACATAGAGACCCATAGACTCACACAGAGACCCATAGACTCACACAGAGACCCATAGACTCACACAGAGACCCGTAGACTCACACAGAGACACATAGACTCACATAGAGACCTATATACTCACACAGAGACCCATAGACTAACAGAGACCTATAGACTAACACAGAGAACCATAGACTCCACAAAGAGACCAACAGACTCACACAAAGACCCTGTTCCGGCATCACTGAGGTCCTGGGTTCGATTTCAGGTTTCAGCCACCCGTGGTTCAACTGGTAATCCAACCCCACGAGTTGATTTTCTAAGCCCAATCACCAATAAATGCACACACACAAAAAATTACGCTCTATTTGATTCTGCTCTTAATATGGCTAAATTCCATTTCTGATCATTAAAATGAATACATGGGTTTGACTCTTGCGACGGACATCACTCTCAGTGGCAGAGCGGCTGGAAGGTCGCTTCACCCTGCCGTGTGCGAAGGGATATCCGAGGTAGCTCTGCAATATCCACGTCTACGGGCCGCTCTCTTAACAGGGGCTGCGCTCTCGCGATAGTTCCGAAAATGAAATCTTTGTCCCGTGACGCGGCGCTGAGAGGGCGATCGGGGGGGCGGGGAGGATAAACTGCATGGGCGGAGGGCGAACACATAGAACAATCACCAAAACAAATATAATCTGTCTGTCTGTCTGCCAAGCGGACGGAGGGCTCGGTCCCCTTGACTCGAAAGAGCCTTTGCCAAAAAGGCAGCGCCCAAGGTTGGCACGCCCCACACTCCCTTGGCGTGGCGCGCAGGGCAAGGAACAGGTCTGAGCAGGCGGCTCGCGAACAAGGCGCGCGATCGTCTCCGGCGAGAAGGAGCCCCCCGGTCACGTCACGGCCAACAGTCGACACACGCGGCTTCACTCAAGCCGCACGGGAAATACCTGGAGCTCGGTGGTTGATGGCGGTGATGGTGGTGATGATGGTGATGGTGGTGGCGATGGTGGTGGTGACGATGGTAGTGATGATGATGGTGGTGGTGATGATGATGATGGTGGTGCTGATGGTGGTGGTGGTGATGGTGGTGGTGATTATGGTGGTGGTGGTGATGGAAGTGATGGTGGTGGTGATGGTGGGGGTGAGACTGCAAGAGCAGCTTTGTGTTGAGCGGCGCACACGACAGCAGGGTGGCCTGGCACGAGGAAGGAAGCGATGGCGAGTCGTCGTGACGCGCAGGGCATTGACGATAACGGCCTATCCCGAGCGCCCGCACGCGCACGGCCAATCGCGCTGGCCCCAGGTCAAAGTCACCACCACTCAATAACTCGCTCCCACGCATTCCCGCATACAGTACCATCACTAAGCTACAAATCCCCCCCGCACTGACTTACAGATTGTTGGGGGCGAGTGCTGTTAGCGAGCACCTATTGAGGCCGGCACTGCACAGTAGAAAGCGGCGCAGCCAGCATCGTACACAGTCATCCTCATCAGCAGTTCAGATTCTCACCTGCGCACGATAACAGCTACGTATTGGAGTTTGAGCTCACCTAGGAGAGGCCCAGAACTGGCTCGGGTATCACTCGCCAGCGATGTTAGCCACGGTTGGGATTCAGACTGAGGACACGGTGACTTATCCACACACACACACCCATGTACTGACCATACCACCTGATACACTCACCATACGCTCAGCCGCAAACACTCACTCACACCCATTCCTATGTCACCGTCTTCGTCACAAATCAGGGTTCACTGTGGGCAATTTAAAGCGCCTAAGGAATGGGCTTTCAGCACACACACACTAAATCCACCATCACAATGCTTCTGTAAACACAGCTGACAGTACACAGATCTAGGTTTTTTTGGGTACAACAATGAATGAATGAGCGGTTACAAACCCATCATGTCATCACCGTTATGCTAATTAGCTGCCAACGTGGGGGGAGGGGGTTGCCGTTGGTAGATCCTATTTTCCGCAATTATTCGTGGAAAAGAAATACATCCAAAATGCGTTGCGGATGATTCAACGGGAGGGGGTGGTGATTGGAAAGGCCGCAGTGCAACTCTCCCGTTACCCACGAAAGTCTACGGATAGATATGATGCATTAACCGCTTCCGGGAGACATCGACAATATTTGCCCGAGCTCTGCTGCCCCTTATACGTCATCATCGGCATCATCAGCCGTGATGTATCCACGTCGCTACACGTGACGCTGCGTCGTGAACCTCGTGCACCACTGCCCCACGTCCACAGCAGTGCGGCGCCTGACTTGTGCCCAGCCAATCTACCCATACACGTCCACAAATCCGACCTTTATTTCACATATCCGCCCACAGCTCGGTCCGCAGCGAGGCGGATATGCAAAAGCCGTCCTGCGGGGGACAAAGCGGGTGATCGAATGACGGATACGGAATATTGAACTGCACTGCGTTTGCTAACTAAGCAGCAGCAGTAGCAGCAGCAGTAGCAGCAGCTGTCGAGGCCAGTTTCGTTAGCCTTGCCGCAATGTGCCAGTGAGCCATCTGCCGATGAGAACCAGACGGTCGGAACCGGGTCCACGAGTTTGCTTGCTCACACAAATGCTGGCCGCGTTATCTTGGCGTGGAAAGCCGAGGTAGCCGTTATCCGCCGGGGACGTCCTCTCGAGCGAATCGGCCGCATTTGACTGTCACTCCGGCGCAAGTCTCGACCGCGCGCCACCGTCATTCTAGCCGTGACACGCGTCCGACCAAAGGCCCCTCGACTCGTAACGCCGCCGTCACGAGTCGACGTGCATATGATAGAGAGACAGAGAGGGGACGACCCAAGAGGCGCCGAGAGGAGGTGAAGCCGCAGACGAGCGGGGAGCCGGGCAGCAGCAGCAGCAGCCACGCGGTGATCCGGCACCAAATTCCCGTTCGTCCCACCCCCAAGCTCTGCGATCCTCTATATATACGAAGGCGTTATCGGTGTTCGCGTGCGTGTGTCTTCTGATCCGCGAGTTCCTCTCCCGGTCTCTCAACGCAATCCCAAGCGCGCACCTCTCTCCCAGCGCTTCTTGGCGCACTTTGTAACCGACGCACGTGACGGCTGGCAGCATGACGCAGAACGGAGGTGCTGCTGATTGCGCACGAGTTGAACTCGCTCATAGGGCGAGCACGGAGGGTGGTGAGGGGAGGGGGGGGGCACGGAGGGTGATGGGTGGGGGGGCTGCGGGCTGGGCTTGTGTACACAAGTCGAACGGCCCAAAGGGCATGATAAAAGTCGCAACTCACTGAGGCTCTGCATGCACTCAAGGGTGCTGCTCACTCTCCCGCATTCCTTCCACGGTTCACCTGAACGCCGCGTCCCACTCCGCCCACAAACAGCCCAATGCTCGGCACTGTACGCTGGATGCAATGCTGCTGTTGTTGTTGTTGTTGTGATGGGGGGGGGGGCGAGATTTTGTTTGTATGTTGAACTTCTTTCGCACCGTGCTAAGCCAAGCGTGCTAATCGAAAGGCTGCTGTTTAGAGCGAGCGCTGTTAGCGAGCGCCTATTACATGTGGCACGGGGCACTCACGCGAGCGCACTTCCGAATTATCACGGTTGGCAGCATACGGTGCGAAAGAAGTTAAAAAAGACAACTATACAGATCACCCGTATAGGCTTGACAGTCTGTTAGGGCAAGTGCTGTTAGTGAGCATACGTGAAGACCGCCACGGGCACACGAGGGGGCTGGCTGGCACCACGCTCGGCCGCCTTTGTCTCCCCAGTACTGATGTTTCACACACAGCGCCTGCTACTCATTTAAGGCTGAGTCCACCTACGGGAGGCCCAGGACCGGTTAATATATTGGCCGTCACTGTTATTGACCGTGAACGAGAATCGAACTCGGATTGCCGGGTTCGTAGCGCAGTGTGCTAACAACTCCGCTACCGCCCCCCCACCCCCACGATCCACACGCACGCACACTCACGCGCCCCCACACTTTAGCTTGCAAACAGCTTGTGCCACACAACGCGTACAGCCACATGCAAGCCCCGGATCGTCGGATGTGTCACGCCAGCCACAATCACGACCTCTTCTCACCTGAGCGCCGAGGGCCGAGTCACCGATGCACACCTGTGAGCGGGCAGGTGGTGGACACCCTCTGTCAAGCCGATGGTCAACCAGGTGGAGGAGGAAGCAGCGGCTGGACACACTCAGGGATGACCCTTGCCTGCAACGCGTGCGTGTGTCGAACACAGCGGGGAATCAAACAATCTACGACAGAGAGAGATGTGTGTGTGGGGGTTAGAGAGAGAGTTTGTGTGTGTGTGTGGGTTAGAGAGATGTGTGTGTGCGGGGGGGGGTAGAGAGAGTTTGTGTGGGGAGTGAGATAGATGTGTGTGGGTTAGAGAGAGTTTGTGTGTGTGTGTGGGTTAGAGAGAGTGTGTGTGTGTGGGTTAGAGAGATAGAGAGTTTGTGTGTGTGTGTCTTTCTCCGCGTGTGCGTGTGCTGTGGTGGGTAAACTGCCGAGTTGGACTCGACGATTATGACTCTCTCCAATGGGGGGTGCGGATAGGAAGAGTCCACTTATGCAGGTGGGGTTAGGCATTTCCACTAGTGATGAGAAGCGCATTTACATGGGATACGCGAGATCAACTTCAACACTATCGTTTGTGATCGAATTAATATTAATCTTTTTTTACGAGTTCTAAGTTCCGAGATTTTGGGAAGTAAATTAGTTAAACTTTTCGGAGATGAGCGGTGGTGCCGTGGTTAAGGCACGAAGCTCAGAAAGCAAGCGGCGTGAGTTCGTTACCCAGCGATATCCGAACCAACCCCCACAATGTCCGGGGTGGTGAAGTATGGCAAACGACGACAACAACAACAATAACAACAACCACAAGCGCCGCTCGTCACTAAGTGGCGGCGACGTCACCACGGCGCTTGCGCCAGGCTAGGTGCACTTTGAGTTTTGGGGCCGTCCATAAATGACATCACGCGATTTTTGACGATTTTTAACCCCCCCCCCCCTCGTCACACGGCGCCACAAAAAGTCAGACCCCTCCTCAAATATGACGTCACAAAGCTCTGCCCCTCCCCCCCAAAATTAAAACATGCTTCAAATCGCTTTAAACAATTGTCATTGTAGTGCGTATTTAATGTGGCGCTGCACTCTGATGTTGTAGGAGAAAACATTTCTTAAAAAGTTTATTTCATTAAGTAGAACGTGTTGTCTATATTTATTTAAAGTTGCGCATTTTCATGTGACGTCACATTTCTCACCCCTCCCCCCTCGTCACACATCGTCACAAATGTCTGATCCCCCCCCCCCCCCATGTGCGTGACGTCATTTATGGACGGCACCTTTGGTTGAAGTGAATGTATGGTTAAAACAAAACCCATGATCGACACACTTTTGGGGAGGCATTCATCGCATAGCAGCTGTAAATTATTATTATTGGGTAATGAATGGACGTAGTTTCGACGTGAATAGTTTTGGTCAAACATTAATGATAAAAGCTTTGTTTTGGATTAGATCACGTAGACAAAGATGTATCGTTAACCCACCACCATCACCACCCGACACAGCCAACGGTTTGTCACAAAAACAGAACGTGCCAATTCGTTACTGCTTCAGCACACGGATATGTTGGAGAGTAAACCCACAACGTTAACGATTTGAGTACACCGGTGTTGCTGAAGTAGTCACTAATTGACAAACCTTACTAATTGCCCGTGTCGGGTGGTGGTGGGTTTAACGACGCATTTATATTTACTGCGATCTACCCCCAAAAAAACCTTTATTATGAATGATATTGGCCGCGAAAGCCTACGTGTTAAATTGGTCAAAACTGTTGACACTTAAACCGGTTTACACCGGTGGTCTCATCAACCACAATGCAACCAATCGCTATCAGATGTCAGCAGCTAAGCTGGGTTGATCCTGTGCAGTGCTTGCTTGGGTGGGTAACCACCGTGCCGTGCTGTGGGCATTAGCGGGCACTGCAGAACAATCCATTGTTTTGCTTTGCGCTACTTCTATGCCCCACCATTGTGCTTCCTCGCCTTCACTCACCTGCACTGACCAGTGTGGTGAAGAAATGGTGAAACAAAAACAAAAACCCAATCCGACGGCGCTGGGAGACCTTAATCAAGCAGCGGATTCGCAAAGAGCTGCCCCCGTATATATACAAACCGGTTTGTTCCGTACAAAGGGCGACCATAATAAGGTGGTCTTGCGAAAATTGTTATGGGCCTTTTATTGGGACAAAAAGGTGCGGCGCTGTGGAAGAGGCATTTCTCTGAGATGACATTCAGCTTGAAAAGCCTCTAAGAAATTTTGCGACAGGAAATGTTCTACATGAATATATAAATACACCAACAGTAACCGCTGTTCCGTACACACAACATCGACAAGCCCAGCCGCCCCGTGAGCCTATCTGCCGGCCAGGCACGCCTACATATGGTGAAGGCGCAGTCCCTGCAAGTGCTCGCTAACGCCACTGCTGGCGGAAGGGCCGAATCTTAACACGCTGGCCACGTGGGGTTGGGAGAGCTGGGAGTACCCACACTTTACCCCATCGCCACACTCGACCCTGCCAATCGACTGGGCATGGTGTGGGCGGACTTGCAACCCGCGGTGTGTACTCGCATAATTGTATAAATGTAAATGTTATTTTCAAAGTGTGAAGGTGTTTTTATACGTGTGAAAGATGCGCTGTAAATAAACCCAATAAGCGCCTGGAGCGTTTTTTTCTTCCAAAGCTGAAATTAATAATGGAAAGTGCAAAGCACTGTCTCTAACCAAAAACAGTTTTCAATCAGTGTGTGAGGTTCCAACCATCAGGCATATATGTCGGACACGGTGGCTAGGAGATTTTAACTACCTCGCCTGGTGTACAGGAGGTCGCGGGTTCGATCCCGACCCTGACGCCTGCTGCTGTATATTTGGAGTCTGCATGTCTCTCTGTCCGTGGTCGTGTGGATTTTTATCCGGGTCCTCCGGTTTTCCGTCCACATTTAAAATCAACACGCATTTAGAGTAGTTGGCTGCTATAGATGTTCACATGACAAGCCACTTCGTTGAGCTGTCCTTTGTGATAGCCAGGTAGCTTCTGAAAAATAGCTGCATAGTTGAGTGGCTTCACCAGTTAAAACTCATATTTGTTGTTATATATAGATGACCGGTTGACGGAGTGTGTCCCGTTGGTTGGCACACACGCCTGTGAGTTGTGCAATATTCCTGTAACAGAATCCTTGCTGTTGCGGTTCGCTGCAATCTTCACTCGCGTGTTGCGTTTGCATTGCTGCTGATGCCTCGTGCAGCAATCGCGGATGTCTCGCGCTGAATAGCTCCGATCACGTGGCTGAACGGCATCATCAGTGCAACGGATCGAATCGTCTCATCGCGTCTCTAAAAAGGAGGCCACGGCTGTGATCAGTGCCTGATTATCCGAGAACCAAAGTAGCTACATATGTTACGGGCCCCGCACTTTCAAGGGCCCGCGCTAAATGCCTTCAAGCTATCGATTCTGCACTTGCTCTATTACTATAGTACTATACTGCCTTCAACTTTTACGAACGACTGCGTGTTTAAGGCTAGCGATTTGTCGCATTATCTGGCTGTATAGCAAGTGAAAACATACAATTACTTTACTATGCAAGTCAAATTTTTTTTATATTAACTTTTTCTTAGTTAGGGCCCCTTTATATTATTGGCACTGCCCGCGATGGGCTTTCTTTTGGCAGGCAGGTGCCGCACGTCTCGCGTTTCGCATCGGGGGGCCGTGGCGTGCGGTGGCCATTTGAGGACAGCCCATGTTGTGATTGTATTCAACAAAGCACGCCCGTGAACAGCGGCCGTTCAACGCTGCAGGACGGACACGTACACGGAAGACAGAAGATGATAGCCCGATAGCCTTTAACAAGCGCT